>NC_085137.1:402269016-402288805 GCF_035046485.1 Aedes albopictus
GTACTGTTCTGCCACCGTTCCAAATGTTTTGGCGATAATGTCCATGTCGTCCGCAAATCACACAAATCGACCGGATGTAACAATCGTACCCCGGCTGTTGAGCCCGACTCGACGCATTAGGTACACCTTTCAGAGCGATGTTGAAAAGTAAGCATGAGAGTCCGTCACCTTGTCGTAGTCCCCGGCGAGATTCGAATGAACTGGATAGTTCACCCGAAACCCTTACGCAGTTTTGCACACCGTCCATCGTTGCTTTAATCAGTCTAGTCAGCTTCCCAGGAAAGCCGTTTTCGTCCATGTTTTTCCATAGCTCTGCGCGGTCGATACTGTCGTATGCCGCTTTGAAGTCGATGAACAGGTGATGCATTGAGACCTGGCATTCACAGCATTTCTCGAGGATTTGCCGTACGGTAAAGATCTGGTCCGTTGTCGACCGGCCGTCGGTGAAGCCGGCTTGATAACTTCTCACGAACTCTTTTGTTTTAGGTGACAGACGACGGAAGATGATCTGGGATAGCACTTTGTAGGCAGCATTCAAGATAGTGATCGCCCTGAAGTTCTCACATTCCAAATGGTCGCCTTTCTTGTGAATGGGGCAGATTACCCCTTCCTTCCACTCCTTCGGTAGCTGTTCGGTTTCCCAGATCCTGACTATCAGCCGATGCAGACAAGTGGCCAACTTTTCTGGGCCCATCTTGATGAGTTCAGCTGCGATACCATCCTTACCAGCTGCTTTGTTGGGTTTGAGCTGATGAATGGCATCCTTAACTTCCCTCAGCGTGGGAGTTGGTTCATTTCCGTCCTCCGCTGCACTGGCGTCGTCGTTTCCTCCGTTATCGTGGGCTCCCGGGCCTACGTTCTCCACGCCGTTCAGGTGCTGATCGAAGTGCTGCTTCCACCTTTCGATCACCTCACGTCCGTCCGTCAAGAGGCCTCCATCTTTATCCCTGCATATTTCGGCTCGCGGCACGAAGCCGTTGCGGGATGCGTTGAGCTTCTGATAGAACTTCCGTGTTTCTTGGGAACGGCACAGCAGTTCCATTTCTTCACACTCCGCTTCTTCCAGGCGGCGCTTTTTCTCCCGAAAGAGGCGGGTCTGCTGTTTCCGCTTCTGTTTACAACGTTCCACGTTCTGTCGAGTCCCTTGCTGCAACATTACCGCCCTCGCTGCATTCTTCTCCTCCAAAACCGTTCTGCACTCTTCGTCGAACCATTCGTTCCGTCGATTCCTTTCCACGTACCCGATGGTGCTCTCGGCTGCATCGTTGATGGCTGCTTTCACTGTACTCCAGCAGTCCTCTAGAGGGGCCTCATCGAGCTCGCCCTCGTCTGGCAACGCGGCCTCGAGATTCTGCGCGTATGCTGAGGCGACATCCGGTTGCTTCAGTCGCTCTAGGTTGTACCGTGGCGGTCGCCGGTATCGTACATTGTTGATGACGGAGAGTTTTGGGCGCAGTTTGACCATCACCAGGTACACAGATCGAAAAAAGAGTGTAACATTCTGTGACATATGATGCACATAATTGGAGCGTGGGATATCATAGAAGTTTACATGACATATCATGTAAAGTTCATGAAATATCATGTAAACTTCCATTATATGTCATGTAATTCAGCATGACTCTGAGAGTTTACATAAGATATAACACAAATTTACATGATATATCATGTAAACCATCAGAACACTAAGTTTACATGATTAAAATGAAGTTTACATGACGTGTAAACCTCATTATTTTTATCTGTGTAGTGGTCGGAGTCGATGTTGGCGCCACGATTGGTCCTGACGTCGATAATGTCGGAGAAGTGCCGTCCGTCAATCAGAACGTGGTCGATTTGAGATTCCGTCTGCTGTGGTGATCTCCAGGTGTAACGATAAGGGAGGCTGTGTTGGAAAAAGGTGCTACGTACGAGTACGTACGAGTCGTAGGCCGTTTTCGTTCGTCTGCTGGTGGGCGCTGAACTTACCAATCGTCGGTCTGAATTCCTCCTCCTGGCCTACCTGAGCGTTCAAATCACCTATGATGATCTTGACGTCGTGGCTTGGGCAGCGATCGTACTCGCGTTCGAGCTGCGCGTAAAATGCGTCTTTGTCATCATCAGTGCTTCCGGAGTGAGGGGTATGCACGTTTATAATGCTGAAGTTGAAGAATTGGCCTTTGATCCTCAACCTGCACATTCTTTTGTCGAACGGCCACCAACCGATCACGCGCCTCTGCATATCACCCATCACGATGAAAGCTGTTCCCAGCTCGCGTGTGTTGCCGCAGCTCTGGTAGATGGTATGATTACCTCTAAACGTTCGCACCATGGATCCTGTCCAACACACCTCCTGCAGCGCTACGATGCCGAACCCGTGGTCCTTCAGTAGATCGGCGAGTATGCGGGTGCTCCCAATGAAGTTGAGAGATCGGCAGTTCCACGTACCGAGTTTCCAATCGCAAGTCCTTTTTGTTCGCTGGGGTCGTTGCCGTTGGTCTCGGTGCGTATTATTCTGTTGCTGATTTTCCGTTACAATGGGTTTTTACGACTGGCTCGTAAGGCCGGACACCTCCTACTTTCTGGAGGACCATAATGCACAGTTGAGCTTAGGGTCCTTCCCTGACATTCCAACGTCGATCAACCGCCCCTAACATTGGAATCAGACGCTGTTGTGAGTCGCTCCTCCTGGAGAACAAAAGCTCAGGTTTGCAAAAGCAAACACCCAGCCCTCCCCCACCCCTTCCCTATCAGCCTACGTACAACCAAAGCTCTCACCGGGGTTGGTTATCCGATCTTCCCTAAGGTTGCCCATAGTTTCCAGCCGGTACCACGCGGAGGTAGGGATAAGAGTTGCTGGGCAGAGGCTAGTGGATCACAATGGGATCTAAATTGCGCAACATACCCATACCCAGCCTTTACCGTGCCCGAGCCGTAGGAGGTATTAATGATAAATTTCTCATTAGAAAACCGTCTTGTAGAAGGAATAACTTATACTGGTAATCACGAGGTGGCGCCTCGCGACCCCTCGGTTAGAGGTTAGCGACCATCAAGGGCAGTGGGTTATTATTGGTTTAAGCACGGTGTAGAAAAAAGCAAAGTTTGTCGGACACATAACGGCTAAAGGAATTTATGCGAAGTTTTATGTGGTCTAGATTTCCTGATGGAATCGCATCAGGAGTCGCAGCCGAGACTCTTCCAGGGATTTGCCCAAAATATCCTCGAAAAATTTCTCACAGGGGTTTTTCAGCGATTCTATAGAAGAATTTATTTCTTGGATTTCTCGCAGAATTCCTATTGGAAACCCTTCCCCCTTGTTGGTGGGATTTCTCCAAAAATTCTTGCTGCGGTTCCAGGAATTTCTACTAATGTTCCTCCAGGAGTTCCTTCGGAAGTATTTATGAGAATCCCTTCACATATGTATGTCCCTGAGAATTTTTCTAGGCCATAAGCCTGTTACAGTGCGGTACTTCCAAGATTTTTTGGCATTCCTTCAGAAACTCCTGCTGAGATTGCTTTATATATGTACAATTTCTACAGGAACTGCGCTAGGAATGTATCTAGAAGTTTCTATATCCCTTTCGGGACGGAGAGCAAAAAGGTTAAGTTTCCATAGAAATTCCTTAATTTTGGCTCTCCAGAACTCTCAGACTTTTTAACATAATAAAAACTTTTTCTTTGACATATGGAAGAACTACTCTTTATCTTTCGATTTTTAGCTTTGTCTACCTAGATAAATCGGAAATAAAAATTTGCGACAGATAAAACTTGTTCATGTTTTACAATTTTTGCTCAATTTTTGTTCAATTTGTTGTGGTAAATCGCACACGCAACGTAAACAAAAGCTTGTGTTCACAAATGCAAGTATTAGTGATGGCTCAATTATTAAATTAATTTACATAACAAACTAAACAGATGAAAAAGTTGCGCAAAACTGTTGTTGCTCAACAGCACAATGGTGCTGGTTCGTCACGAAGGGATATAGATTTCTTCAATAATTCCTTTTTGAATTACTCAGTGGACTCATCCAGGATTTTTTAAAAGGATTTTCCTGGGGATTTTTTCAGAATTCCTCTTTCAGAAATTCTATCAGAGATTTATACAGGGATTTCGCCGGAGATTCTTCTAGGAATTTTTAAAAGAAATCTATAGAATCATTCAGTTATTTCTTAAAAAAAAAATACTGAAACAATTTATCTAGGAATCCTCAAGGGATTCCTTCAGGATTTCTTTAAAGGTATTCTTCTGTGAATTTTTCGGGGCTTTATTTTTTGACATTCATGCTAGAACTTCTCCTCAATCCATTTCGGCTGGGATTCCTCCAGGATTCTCATTAGGAATTCCTCCAAAACTTGTTTCAGTAGTTCCTCCAGCAATATCATATCGTATCCCAACCGAGATTTTTTCGGAGATTACAAAAGGGATTCCTTCAGAAGTTACTCAATAGATTTATCTGGGAACTCTTCTGGAGGTTTTCATATAAATTACTCATGGGGTTCCTTGTGAAAGTCCTGTAATTCCTTGGGTAATTTCTCATGGAATTTTTCAGGGATTCTTTTGGGAGTTTCACCTGTAATTTCAGCAACAATTTCTCCAGCGATTCCTCTTGCGTTTTCATAAAGGTTTCTTCAAGGATTCTTCCATAGAGATACCTCCGAAGATTTTTCCCAGAATTCCAAAATGAATTTCAACGGGGTTTCCTTTGGGAATGTCTTGAGGAATTATGCTTATTGTTGTGATAAGCGTGCATTACCATTACTGTCTTTGCTCCCAGTGTTAAGTGTGTGTCATGAACATGCGCAGAGGCTGTGTTCGGCTCAGAAAACTTCGGAAATAGAAACGGAAACAGAGCCAGCGTTGCTAATCGGTTCTGCTTCCGCTGCCGTCTAGTAGGAGACGACAGTAGTCTGTACACCATACGTTCCATAAGCTGCGAAAAGGTAGTACCAGTAGGGATGCCACGACCAAAACAATAACTAAAAGATTAAATAGTTCTGCTATAAAATACAAAAAAACATTTCTTATACAAAGGTTATAAGTACACATTGTCAAATATTTGACAAGGAATGAACTAAAGAGTAAACAATTGCTGACGCTAATGAAAATTTGATTGAGTCAAACAAGATGTTTGAGCAAAGCAAATGATCCTGTGTACTAGCAATCAAAGCACTAAATATTTACTTCGAAAATCCCATTTTTTTCTCTACTCTCAAAGTCAAAACCTACTTCAATTTTCAAATACAAAGCACTTAGTATTAATATATTTGTTTCTTTTTTCAGGTATGACTATTAACTCCTCTGATGTCGAATTTGAGCATATGAGAATGGTACGTACTTTGGCTAAGAGTTTTTAAGGTGAAACAATAGTCCAAATTCAAATTTGCATACTAGAGTGGGTCATCGTTTATATGGAAAAATGAAAAATTGAATGGTATCCCATCATATCAAAGCTTTTTTGATCCCATTTCAGGACCCAAATGAGTGTGCAAAATTTGGGCACGATCGGTTATGTCTACGTTTTGCGTATCGCGTTTGAAATTTGTATGGGGTTTTACATGAGAAAACACACGTTTTTGCATTTCTCTCATAACAAGCTCGAATTTTCCTAAAACCGTATAACCGATAAAGTGAAAACATAGCCTAGAGTGTCCTGAAAAATTTAGTCGAAGACTGCGAAGTGATCTGACGCGTATGAAAGAAGCTGTAGCGTTGACATTGCTTGGCGAAACAGCATGATTTTGTTGCTATTGTTAATCCTTTACATGTTAAAACATAAACACATGCATGCGGTTCGTTGCTTATAACTTTTTTCACAAGCATCGGATCGCTTTGCGGTCTTCAACAAAGTTTTTCAGAACATCCTAGGCTATCATTTTAATGTATCGGTTAGAAAGTTTCAGACGAACTTTTTCAACTTATGACAAAAATGCAAAACAGTATGTTTTCCCATACAAAATCCCATACAAATTTCAATTGCAATGCGCAAAGTGTAGACGCAACCGATCGTGCTCAAATTTTGCACAGATACTCAGGATCCGAAACGAAACCAAAAAAGCTTTGATCTGAGAAAACGGTTCCGATGACCCACACTATTGCATACATACATTGTACATCTATCGGATTGAGCATTAACCTATGGTGCATTCATTTGTTCTAGGTTCGCTTCTTTGCAAAAGTATTAAGATTATCAAATTAGCTGCATTGAAGTACGAATCGTTGACAGTAGTGCTCTCTAGAAAAACATTACTTCGAAAAATTATTGCTGGTCGGCCATTTTCTTTTTATTTTCCTCAACTGTTGTATTGCCCTAAAATTGAAAGTAGTATATATATCCTGACTCGACATGCCTTGTTGATTGAATACTTGGAATACAGCAGGAAGCAATGTGTAGAAATCTATTTATATTTAAGGCAGTGTTGCCAATCACATTGGTGTTTACATTAAAATGTATGAAATCCGCTAAATGAGAATTTAGGTGACAACAATTCGAACTTCTCTAATTTGATCCCAGATTAATACTGGGATTAGAAAACGCCTGAATATCGGTTTGCTCAGTGGTGACTTGTCCATGGGTTATTCTACAGACAACACAGAACTACAGATTTCACAAGACATTTTTTCAAAAACTTTTTGAAAATTCTTAAATTTATTTTGCAATAAACAGTCTTCAAGAAATTCAATTACACAATTACAATAAGGATTTTTCTGGAGTTTTTTCAAAGAATTTCCTGGAATACAACTAGACATTTCTACAGAAATTGCTGAAAAGGATCCCAATCTTATTTTATCTAACATTTTTTGCCTTTTGCATTTTCTCCAGAATGTCGACCTGGTATCAGATCCCACTCCCAACAAACTCACAAAATGTGAGTTCTTCCTTCGGAAGGAAAGTCAAGCCGTAGGTCCCTAGATCAACTAGCCCAGGGTTAAACAGATAGGCTTTCGGAAAGTTGCAACAACTCCCCCTATTATGCGTGTTCAAATCCCTTTCTTTTCTTCGCCATATTTATCTGTATTTATCTGCATGCTGACGATGCAGGAGCCTTCATTGTAAGCCGAACGTTTAAGCAGCAATTATACACTGAAAATTTTGCTGGCGTATTTCTCGCATTCTAGTTAGTTGCCTTGATTTCCCACGAGATCTTTGGCCGATTTCTTGGAAATTCTTTGGCGAATACCGGTCTAGAATCTGATCATATATCTGCAAATATCTTCACACCTAAGGTAAATCGCCATCCATTTTGATGCTGTGCTTCTCCAACTATCTTAAATTAGCCTTCATTTGAACAAAAACTGAGGACAAGAAGTATAATCCTTTATTCAGCTCCTAAACATCTAATTTAGGTGATTTTATTTAACCGTTAGCTGATTTGAGGTTCATTGGAAGGCTTATTTAAGGCTTAGTATGCGGTTAATCAATTATCAATTAAATTTACTAATTTTGTAAAAATAAAATAACTGTTTCATGAGCCAATTTTAGCTGCGTCTATTTCCAGAAGAGATGCTTAGGAATGTATAAATTAATCTGTAGGAAAACTGGGAATTGAACTCGGACCTCCTGGTTTATAGTCACTCACCTTTGCACCTACTCCACACACACTTGTACACATATCCTCGAAAACAAGAGCATTACTTGTTGTGTCTGAATAGTCAAGAATATAAGTTGAACTAAGTCTGTATTGAGGCTGAAGAAGCGATGTGGACTTCACGAAAACATGCTTGGGTGCAGCTGTCAAAAATTATTTGATTTAAGATTGAACAACAAATGATTAATTCTGCATGTTGGTGTATGTTTTAAAGCTGGTCAGTTGTGTTTTATTGTTCGCAATGAAAATTCCGCTGAAAATCGATGGTTCAAACACAATTACACATGGTTCTATAACATTTACCCGAAAACCATTTACCCGAAAAACATTTACCCGAATGACATTTATCCGAATGCGACAAATACCCGAATGCGACATTTACCCGAATGCGACATTTACCCGAATGCGACATTCACCCGAATACGACATTTACCCGAATACGACACTTTATGATCGATTGAGGGCGACTTCAAAAAAATTGGATGAAAATTAACGAAATGCCAGCATTTTCAAGATGAGGTGTTGAAAGTCGGATACGTGAAGGTTAATCAGGTAATTTATCTGAGAATAGGTATTGACGAATAGAAGTCCTTGGTAGAATATTTGCAAAATCTGTATCGATTCCTAAAGTATTCCCAGGGGAATTATTTGCATCACTCTTGAAGAATCTCAAATCACTCCTCATCTTCTCTTCATGGCGTAATGTACCATCTGGAACAAAGCCTGCTTCTCAGTTTAGTGTTCTTTTACCACTTCCACAGAAACTAATTGAGATCTTCCTCTTCCAATGCACATTATGCATGTGTATATCGTGTGGCAGATACAAAGATTCTCTACGTCCAAGAAAGTCAAGAGAATTTCCATTACGAAAATTTCCTAGACCGACCTGGAATCAAACCCGTTACCCTTAGCATGGTTTTCCTTAATACCCGCGTGCTTACCTGAAAACATGGGCCCTTCTGATTAACTATAAGTAATAATAACTTGGAACGAGCTCACCAATTTGCATCGCATGTCATCCACCGAAGAGCATGTAACTACATTGCCATCAAGACGACAGAGCTCCGTAAATGGATCATAAAAAAAAGAGACGACCTTACGCAAATCTTTTTTCCGTCTTGACGGTATTCAGATCCACAACTCCGTATCGTTAGTGTGGTGCTCTAACCAACTAAGCCACATTAATCAAACAATTTCCTCGAAAATAACGCGCCAAACATCCAAAATCTTTTTTTTGGCTGGTGCAAATCGTAAACATCTAGATGAATGTCTGCGAGTGCACCTTAGTCAGTGCAGTGCATCAGCAGTGTCTGCCTGTATGCAGTCTCGAGCGCGCGCGCCAAGCCAGCCTGCAACGGAAGTTCAATAGTAAACATCACAATCATAAAAGATTATCTCGCGGCGCATCTCACGTCGTCGTTCAGCGAGCGAGCGCGCGCGTACGTCGCCGGCCGGATTTTCATTCATGAAAATCGCCGCCGAGCGCTGAAACCTCCATCCCACTGCCACCTACCCACACCACGCTGCCGGACGATTTGAATGGTGTGGTGGCGCGTTGTTGGTTTGGTTGGGGAGGACGATAGTTATTGTGGGATATGGTCGCTCGTCGTGTTCGTCACCGCCGCCGTCCTCACGGCGAGATTGAATGATGGCTCGACGCTCTGACTTTATGACTCATTGGCGGCTGTGTCTGCGCCGGGACCGTTTCGTTGCCGCCATACAACTAATGACGCTAACCACCATCACCACAATCGAACCCAGAGTGCCTCCGACGAAGCTCGCAGACAGCGCGCGGAGGATGCAAAAATGTGCACTTGACGTGGTGGGACGATCGGATCGGGCCAAGAGGGGTAGGAGGGTCTGGTGCAAAAAATTTTAATGACGAACGTGAACGAGGCCAACGAATGCAATTTTATGACGAATGTCACGCTGCCATCGTCATCCATCCACCACAGCGCCTCCGCCGGTGCCGTTGCCAGTCGATTAGTTGTCGAGACTTTCGGTTTATTACAATATGCCTGGGCTCGGTTGAGGCCACAAACGGTCGTCGGTGCATTTCTCTTCCCGGAGTCCATCACTATCGCATCTTCGATTTTCTGGAATGCTGAAAGAGTAATTCCAAGTGAAATCGCCAAAAAAATCGATTTCGATTCGATTTCGATTCGATTTCGATTCGATTTCGATTCGATTTCGATTCGATTTCGATTCGATTTCGATTCGATTTCGATTCGATTTCGATTCGATTTCGATTCGATTTCGATTCGATTTCGATTCGATTTCGATTCGATTTCGATTTAATTTCGATTTCATTTCGATTCGATTTCGATTCGATTTCGAGTCGATTTCAATTTCGATTTCGATTCGATTTTAATTCGATTTCGATTCGATTTCGATTCGATTTCGATTCGATTTCGATTCGATTTCGATTCGATTTCGATTCGATTTCGATTCGATTTCGATTCGATTTCGATTCGATTTCGATTCGATTTCGATTCGATTTCGATTCGATTTCGATTCGATTTCGATTCGATTTCGATTCGATTTCGATTCGATTTCGATTCGATTTCGATTCGATTTCGATTCGATTTCGATTCGATTTCGATTCGATTTCGATTCGATTTCGATTCGATTTCGATTCGATTTCGATTCGATTTCGATTCGATTTCGATTCGATTTCGATTCGATTTCGATTCGATTTCGATTCGATTTCGATTCGATTTCGATTCGATTTCGATTCGATTTCGATTCGATTTCGATTCGATTTCGATTCGATTTCGATTCGATTTCGATTCGATTTCGATTCGATTTCGATTCGATTTCGATTCGATTTCGATTCGATTTCGATTCGATTTCGATTCGATTTCGATTCGATTTCGATTCGATTTTGATTCGATTTCGATTCGATTTTGATTCGATTTCGATTCGATTTCGATTCGATTTCGATTCGATTTCGATTCGATTTCGATTCGATTTCGATTCGATTTCGATTTGATTTCAATTCGATTTCGATTCGATTTCGATTCGATTTCGATTCGATTTCGATTCGATTTCGATTCGATTTCGATTCGATTTCGATTCGATTTTGATTCGATTTCGATTCGATTTCGATTCGATTTCGATTCGATTTCGATTCGATTTCGATTCGATTTCGATTCGATTTCGATTCGATTCGATTTCGATTCGATTTCGAATTAGATCCGATTTTGATTCGATTTCGATTCAACTTTGATTCGATTCGATTTCGATTCGATTTCGATTCGATTTCGATTCGATTTCGATTCGATTTCGATTCGATTTCGATTCGATTTCGATTCGATTTCGATTCGATTTCGATTCGATTTCGATTCGATTTCGATTCGATTTCGATTCGATTTCGATTCGATTTCGATTCGATTTCGATTCGATTTCGATTCGATTTCGATTCGATTTCGATTCGATTTCGATTCGATTTCGATTCGATTTCGATTCGATTTCGATTCGATTTCGATTCGATTTCGATTCGATTTCGATTCGATTTCGATTCGATTTCGATTCGATTTCGATTCGATTTCGATTCGATTTCGATTCGATTTCGATTCGATTTCGATTTGATTTCAATTCGATTTCGATTCGATTTCGATTCGATTTCGATTCGATTTCGATTCGATTTCGATTCGATTTCGATTCGATTTTGATTCGATTTCGATTCGATTTCGATTCGATTTCGATTCGATTTCGATTCGATTTCGATTCGATTTCGATTCGATTTCGATTCGATTTCGATTCGATTTCGATTCGATTTCGATTCGATTTCGATTCGATTTCGATTCGATTTCGATTCGATTTCGATTCGATTTCGATTCGATTTCGATTCGATTTCGACTCGATTTCGATCCGATTTCGATTCGATTCGATTTCGATTCGATTTCGAATTAGATCCGATTTTGATTCGATTTTGATTCGATTTCGATTCAACTTTGATTCGATTCGATTTCGATTCGATTTCGATTCGATTTCGATTCGATTTCGATTCGATTTCGATTCGATTTCGATTCGATTTCGATTCGATTTCGATTCGATTTCGATTCGATTTCGATTCGATTTCGATTCGATTTCGATTCGATTTCGATTCGATTTCGATTCGATTTCGATTCGATTTCGATTCGATTTCGATTCGATTTCGATTCGATTTCGATTCGATTTCGATTCGATTTCGATTCGATTTCGATTCGATTTCGATTCGATTTCGATTCGATTTCGATTCGATTTCGATTCGATTTCGATTCGATTTCGATTCGATTTCGATTCGATTTCGATTCGATTTCGACTCGATTTCGATCCGATTTCGATTCGATTCGATTTCGATTCGATTTCGAATTAGATCCGATTTTGATTCGATTTTGATTCGATTTCGATTCAACTTTGATTCGATTCGATTTCGATTCGATTTCGATTCGATTTCGATTCGATTTCGATTCGATTTCGATTCGATTTCGATTCGATTTCGATTCGATTTCGATTCGATTTCGATTCGATTTCGATTCGATTTCGATTCGATTTCGATTCGATTTCGATTCGATTTCGATTCGATTTCGATTCGATTTCGATTCGATTTCGATTCGATTTCGATTCGATTTCGATTCGATTTCGATTCGATTTCGATTCGATTTCGATTCGATTTCGATTCGATTTCGATTCGATTTCGATTCGATTTCGATTCGATTTCGATTCGATTTCGATTCGATTTCGATTCGATTTCGATTCGATTTCGATTCGATTTCGATTCGATTTCGATTCGAATTCGATTCGATTTCGATTCGATTTCGATTCGATTTCGATTCGATTTCGATTCGATTTCGATTCGATTTCGATTCGATTTCGATTCGATTTCGATTCGATTTCGATTCGATTTCGATTCGATTTCGATTCGATTTCGATTCGATTTTGATTCGATTTCGATTCGATTTTGATTCGATTTCGATTCGATTTCGATTCGATTTCGATTCGATTTCGATTCGATTTCGATTCGATTTCGATTCGATTTCGATTTGATTTCAATTCGATTTCGATTCGATTTCGATTCGATTTCGATTCGATTTCGATTCGATTTCGATTCGATTTCGATTCGATTTTGATTCGATTTCGATTCGATTTCGATTCGATTTCGATTCGATTTCGATTCGATTTCGATTCGATTTCGATTCGATTTCGACTCGATTTCGATCCGATTTCGATTCGATTCGATTTCGATTCGATTTCGAATTAGATCCGATTTTGATTCGATTTCGATTCAACTTTGATTCGATTCGATTTCGATTCGATTTCGATTCGATTTCGATTCGATTTCGATTCGATTTCGATTCGATTTCGATTCGATTTCGATTCGATTTCGATTCGATTTCGATTCGATTTCGATTCGATTTCGATTCGATTTCGATTCGATTTCGATTCGATTTCGATTCGATTTCGATTCGATTTCGATTCGATTTCGATTCGATTTCGATTCGATTTCGATTCGATTTCGATTCGATTTCGATTCGATTTCGATTCGATTTCGATTCGATTTCGATTCGATTTCGATTCGATTTCGATTCGATTTCGATTCGATTTCGATTCGATTTCGATTCGATTTCGATTCGATTTCGATTCGATTTCGATTCGATTTCGATTCGATTTCGATTCGATTTCGATTCGATTTCGATTCGATTTCGATTCGATTTCGATTCGATTTCGATTCGATTTCGATTCGATTTCGATTCGATTTCGATTCGATTTCGATTCGATTTCGATTCGATTTCGATTCGATTTCGATTCGATTTCGATTCGATTTCGATTCGATTTCGATTCGATTTCGATTCGATTTCGATTCGATTTCGATTCGATTTTGATTCGATTTCGATTCGATTTCGATTCGATTTCGATTCGATTTCGACTCGATTTCGATCCGATTTCGATTCGATTCGATTTCGAATTAGATCCGATTTTGATTCGATTTCGATTCAACTTTGATTCGATTCGATTTCGATTCGATTTCGATTCGATTTCGATTCGATTTCGATTCGATTTCGATTCGATTTCGATTCGATTTTGATTCGATTTCGATTCGATTTCGATTCGATTTCGATTCGATTTCGATTCGATTTCGATTCGATTTCGATTCGATTTCGATTTGATTTCAATTCGATTTCGATTCGATTTCGATTCGATTTCGATTCGATTTCGATTCGATTTCGATTCGATTTCGATTCGATTTCGATTCGATTTCGATTTGATTTCAATTCGATTTCGATTCGATTTCGATTCGATTTCGATTCGATTTCGATTCGATTTCGATTCGATTTCGATTCGATTTTGATTCGATTTCGATTCGATTTCGATTCGATTTCGATTCGATTTCGATTCGATTTCGATTCGATTTCGATTCGATTTCGATTCGATTTCGACTCGATTTCGATCCGATTTCGATTCGATTCGATTTCGATTCGATTTCGAATTAGATCCGATTTTGATTCGATTTCGATTCAACTTTGATTCGATTCGATTTCGATTCGATTTCGATTCGATTTCGATTCGATTTCGATTCGATTTCGATTCGATTTCGATTCGATTTCGATTCGATTTTGATTCGATTTCGATTCGATTTCGATTCGATTTCGATTCGATTTCGATTCGATTTCGATTCGATTTCGATTCGATTTCGATTCGATTTCGATTCGATTTCGATTCGATTTCGATTCGATTTCGATTCGATTTCGATTCGATTTCGATTCGATTTCGATTCGATTTCGATTCGATTTCGATTCGATTTCGATTTGATTTCAATTCGATTTCGATTCGATTTCGATTCGATTTCGATTCGATTTCGATTCGATTTCGATTCGATTTCGATTCGATTTCGATTCGATTTTGATTCGATTTCGATTCGATTTCGATTCGATTTCGATTCGATTTCGATTCGATTTCGATTCGATTTCGATTCGATTTCGATTCGATTTCGATTCGATTTCGATTCGATTTCGATTCGATTTCGACTCGATTTCGATCCGATTTCGATTCGATTCGATTTCGATTCGATTTCGAATTAGATCCGATTTTGATTCGATTTCGATTCAACTTTGATTCGATTCGATTTCGATTCGATTTCGATTCGATTTCGATTCGATTTCGATTCGATTTCGATTCGATTTCGATTCGATTTCGATTCGATTTCGATTCGATTTCGATTCGATTTCGATTCGATTTCGATTCGATTTCGATTCGATTTCGATTCGATTTCGATTCGATTTCGATTCGATTTCGATTCGATTTCGATTCGATTTCGATTCGATTTCGATTCGATTTCGATTCGATTTCGATTCGATTTCGATTTAATTTCGATTTCATTTCGATTCGATTTCGATTCGATTTCGAGTCGATTTCAATTTCGATTTCGATTCGATTTTAATTCGATTTCGATTCGATTTCGATTCGATTTCGATTCGATTTCGATTCGATTTCGATTCGATTTCGATTCGATTTCGATTCGATTTCGATTCGATTTCGATTCGATTTCGATTCGATTTCGATTCGATTTCGATTCGATTTCGATTCGATTTCGATTCGATTTCGATTCGATTTCGATTCGATTTCGATTCGATTTCGATTCGATTTCGATTCGATTTCGATTCGATTTCGATTCGATTTCGATTCGATTTCGATTCGATTTCGATTCGATTTCGATTCGATTTCGATTCGATTTCGATTCGATTTCGATTCGATTTCGATTCGATTTCGATTCGATTTCGATTCGATTTCGATTCGATTTCGATTCGATTTCGATTCGATTTCGATTCGATTTCGATTCGATTTCGATTCGATTTCGATTCGATTTCGATTCGATTTCGATTCGATTTCGATTCGATTTCGATTCGATTTCGATTCGATTTCGATTCGATTTCGATTCAATTTCGATTCGATTTCGATTCGATTTCGATTCGATTTCGATTCGATTTCGATTCGATTTCGATTCGATTTCGATTCGATTTCGATTCGATTTCGATTCGATTTCGATTCGATTTCGATTCGATTTCGATTTGATTTCAATTCGATTTCGATTCGATTTCGATTCGATTTCGATTCGATTTCGATTCGATTTCGATTCGATTTCGATTCGATTTCGATTCGATTTTGATTCGATTTCGATTCGATTTCGATTCGATTTCGATTCGATTTCGATTCGATTTCGATTCGATTTCGATTCGATTTCGATTCGATTTCGATTCGATTTCGATTCGATTTCGATTCGATTTCGACTCGATTTCGATCCGATTTCGATTCGATTCGATTTCGATTCGATTTCGAATTAGATCCGATTTTGATTCGATTTCGATTCAACTTTGATTCGATTCGATTTCGATTCGATTTCGATTCGATTTCGATTCGATTTCGATTCGATTTCGATTCGATTTCGATTCGATTTCGATTCGATTTCGATTCGATTTCGATTCGATTTCGATTCGATTTCGATTCGATTTCGATTCGATTTCGATTCGATTTCGATTCGATTTCGATTCGATTTCGATTCGATTTGGTTTCGATTTTGATTCGATTTCAATTCGATTTCGATTCGATTTCGATTCGATTTCGATTCGATTTCGATTCGATTTCGATTCGATTTCAATTCGATTTTGATTTCGATTCGATTTCGATTCGAATTTTCTATTTCGATTCGATTTCGTTTCGAATTTGATTCGATTTTTATTCGATTTCGATTCGATTCCGATTGGATTTTGATTAGGTTTTGATGTGATTACGAGTTGCTACTCGATTCAGCCTGGAACAGCTCTTCGAAATAGAGAAAGAGTTTGGCTGGAAATACTTGACTTGATGTGTGGTTAGTCGGTTATTGATCTGTGTGCTATGATGAGCAACTACTTCGTACATTCCTCGCTGGAGAGTGGCCAAGTGGTCGTGGAGTCTACGGGGATGGGTGCAACCTACCTACAAACCGCACAAGTTAATGTGCCTTTCTGAATGAAATATTTTTATGTTCTGTTTGCTTTCGCTGTCTGCAAACAATGGGCGGTACGGCGCGGGTAATAGTGATCATGAAGAAAATGACGACGACGACGATGATTATTCCTTTTCTTCTGAATACCACTTAACTGTATGGAGTGGGAAGGGAAGGGGTAGCTGTTTTGTCGTTTGCATTCAACGGTTATTGGTCTGGGTTCGATTTTCCCATCATAGCTCTCTGGCTTGATGGAATGCATGAAACTACTTCGCTAGGAGGAATGTAGTGGTCCAACTGTGACCTCTATTTAAGAATGGAAGGGAAGCTTCCAGAAAACTGCCATAAAACTTTTAGGAATTTATTGTATTTTCTGCGACAGAAAATTTATAATGATATTATAATGTATTACCGTTAATCTCAAGGAATTTACCCTTCTGGAACAAATTAGATTGTTGTTATTTGATAAAACTACCATAAAACCTATTCAATGCTACCTTAAGACGGATTAGTTTGCAAATGTGATTAATTGTATGATATACATCAAAACACACTCTTATTACTTGATGGATCATCTTTGCCCATCTTTTCGTTTTTCCTGAAAAAAAAATGGATTGGCTAATCCTTCATAAAACCTATCCAATGCTATTTTAAGACTAATTAGTTTGGAAATGTTTTAATTTTGATATTTAAATAAAATTGTACTTTTATTACTTGATGGATCATTTTTGCTCATCTATTTGTTCGTTTCTCTGATTACCAATAGCTGAATAAAATCGGAAATAATACATTTACTAATAAAACCACATTAAAACTCGAGTTTCCTTATTACCTAACCATTATGACATTATGACTAGCCTCTTTGAAAAATTGGTAAGCTCTCGGTATACAAAAGGTCATTTATTGTCGAACAAATTTCAACCAAAAATTTCTGATCTGCTTGATCAGAGTCCGAGTCCATCAGCTAGAGCGGCCTGGTCAAAAATGCAGACATTCGAAAGAAATGGTCGGAATTTTTCGCCATCAATCTCTGTCCAATTGCAAACCGCCCCGATTTTTTTCTCCCTTTTTCCGCCCGACAATGCAATTGAATTCGGTCAGTAGAAGCGGAGACGCGTAGCTCCAGAAGATCCACCTATCATCGAAAGGAATGTCCATGCACGCCACTGCACTGCTTTGTGCTTCAGCTCTGCTACCCGAAATCCATTTTTGGAATAATGCATTTCTTTTTCATATATTCGGTCGGTCAGCAATCCCCGACAACCGATGTACCAGTAGCTGGGATCCGCACCAACCAAAGGAATGCGAAGAATTGCATTTAAAATTTGAAATATCATCCCGCGAATCGACACGTGCAGGTATTTGGAGGGCTACTGGAGCGCTGGATTGAAGGTGGCAATCGCATCGACTGGCGGCGACGCGAGATTGGATCCCAAAAGGAGTGGAGTCTAGTGAAGAGGAATTTCGAATTAGCTGTGCTTCAAAAAATGAGAAGATCCATAGAATCTTTACAAAACCAGGATAAAATCATTCAGGTTTTAAGACGGTTTTAGGAACCTGAGCAACCTCTGCAACCTATCATAACTTCGATGAAGATCGTCTTCGAGAATTCTACAAGAAACAATTGATTTCTTTGGGAATTATATAACTATAACTATAATTCTCCGGCAACTCTTCAAGGATTTCTGACGAATGTCCTCAAGGAATTGTAGGGCGAATTTTTTCAGGCATTTCTCCTAGGAGCTTCTTCTACAACTTCTTCAAAAATTCTTCCATTATTTTCTTAAGAAAATCCCCTGGGGAGAGTTTTTCTGGTAAATTGTTCTTTGATTGTCCTAGAAATTCATCACTTTTTTTAACGTAGTCTGACACATTTTTTAGAAATTAGGAATGTGACATGCAAGAAAATCTCCGATGAGTTCTTCAACAATTCTAACGTGAATTCGTTATAGAATTTTTCGAGAAATTTGTTATGAAATTTTTGGAAGAATTCTCAAAGAAATTGCTAGAGAAATTTTCCAAAATAAAATTCAAAGGAGTTTTGATTTGAACTTTCGAATAAACACCAGATGAACTTTCTAGAAAATCGCTAGAAGTTTTCAAAGGAAATTGTGACCAAATTATCGGATGAGTTTTTATAGAAACTCCTAGAGGAATTTTCAAAGATTCGTGGGCTGGTTTCATATAAATTGCCAGGCAAAACTCTGAAAAAAATCGAGAAATTCTCGGTCAATTTCGTTTGTTGAGAAATTGTCCTGGTGTTATTTTCAAGAGTTGTTCTGGAATTTTCTTAGAAATTCCTTCGAAATTGTAGACAACCCTTACCCTTTTTTTGAATTTATTGAGAAATTCCAGAACAATGTGAAGGAAAATAGCCCTGTGTTAGTTTCCAGAAAAAAAACTTGAGGATATTTTTTTTAATATGTTCCTAAAGAAATTTTCTGATGATTATGCCAGAAATTCTCAGAAGAAGCAATTTCTTAAAGAATTTCTCCAATGGTATCTATAAATTTGTTAAGCTATTTCTCATAGAATTCGAAATTTGTTAAGGAGTTTTTGAAGAAATGCCGAAAGAATTTTTAAGTCAACCCCTAGAAGTTTTCTAAGGAAATCCTAAACAAATTGTCGGAAGAGTTTCTAAAAAAAACTTTTGGAGGAATTCCCAAAGAAATTAACATTGTTGAAACTCTGAAAAATAACAATTTCTACCGAAATTACTGAATATTTTCAGAAATTTAACCTAAAATTCGTCGGGAAATTCTCCTGGTATTATTTTTAAGAGTTGCTCTGCTAGATGGATCTGAAATTTTTACGGGAATTCCTCCTACACTACCACACTTTTCCAGAACACTCCTCCCCTTTTCCCTAATATTGTACGAAATTTGTGTAACGTTGCCTAAGGAAATTTTCTAAGAAATGCCGGAGGAATTTTAAAGGAAATAGCTAGAATCCCTCAGTAAGTTTTCAGAAGAAATCCTGAGGAAATTTCAAAATGAGTTCCTAAAACAATTTCCAGAAGCTTTTATAAGATTATTCCAGATGAATTCTCGGAAAAAATGCCAGAGAAAACTTTGCAAAAATGCCGGAGACTCCATAAATAAATTGCAGAGAAGCTCCCAAGTTATATGCTGAAAGAATTCCTAAAGAAATGAACGTAGGACTTCCTGAAGTAATTGTCAGAGCAATTTCCAGAGGAATTCCCAAAGAAATTGGAGGAGAAATGATTTCTCTAGAACTATTGGAGAAAATCCTGAAT